>NC_056737.1:1313828452-1313860952 GCF_019279795.1 Protopterus annectens | reverse complement strand
TTTATATGTCAGTTAACAAATCTGGCATAAAAACAAACATCAAAGATGCTTACATGGCTCAACGTATAAATGATGTGAGGACTCCATTCCAGTTCAATCAGATATAGCGACTGAGGGCAGGATTTTGTGTCACATTTCTTGTCAGTCTGCAGTTGTCTTCTACTCTACAGGTAAAAGTATAGCATTTACAGAATGACTGAAATCCTGTGCATTTTTGCCTTGATATTCTCTAAATGGTATGCATTTAACTGCTGTTTCTCAGTGAAGAGCAAATGCAGACTTAATTGCAACACTACATACTGCAGGGATACGAAATAAATCATTCTGAAATGTATGGGCTATGTATATAAGTATTGTGGCTTTTCACACACACTCATTATTTACCTCTTTCATTTAGATGTCGCCTTGAGGTGACTTACCAAGATGTGGCAACAAGCCTGTGCTGCTGGCTCAAGAAGAGGCTCCCCATTGTACTAAGTGCCTTGGCCAAAAGCATATGTGATTAGCAATGTTGTTCATGGCATTAGGAAGGTAAATGTTGTTGGCTTGGCTGCAATGCAGCCATGCTGTTAATGAATCCCCATGGAAGTCTTTTTTAAAAAAGATTGATTTAAATGAAGCTTTGAGATAATGTTCAGTATAACTTTACAATCCAGAAAGTGGAATCATTTCATTCCGGATCTAGAGCCATGGAGTCTTTCTTGTCTTTGTGATTTCTTAGAAGTGCACTTCCAGTCAAAGGCATCTAAATATATAACTGCAGGCTCTTGAATTTCATATACACAAAATTAATTTGTAGGCTGTTTTGCTCTAGTTGTGTAGGCTGAAATACAGAAAAAAATACACAGTCTGTGTAGACTTACTGGTAAAGTTATGTGACTGAAAAAGGAAAGCTCCTGGTATTATGAACCTATAATGATAATATATTCTTTCTACTGTTCAAATGAGAAATAAGTAGTGTTTATTTAAAAATAAATAATAAAATGCTGCTGCAGTTGCCAGTCAGCGTCTTAATCATCAGGTTAGAGAGAAACTTGCCAGGAATGCGAGCTCAAGGCTTCCATTATAACACACACTGGAGATTACTGTTTTTCCTTATGCTTTTTGACTCACCCTCCCCGGGATTCATGAATCTTGCGTCAGGTCAGGCGTAGCATCGGCGTTCTAACACCAAATATGGCCACTGAGCGATCCAGGTATGAACGGTTTACACATGCACTACCTGTGTATGCTACATCTGCACAACTCCTGGGCCTTGTATGCTAATTACCCCATGTGCAGCAGTATAGCATGCAAATGAAGGTATGTAATGATTCACGAAGTGGTGCAGGCATAGTGTAAGCATGCAGAAATGTAAACCGTAGAAAACGGTTTGCATTTTTGCAAACATAAAATCGGAGCCATGACAGCTGACCAAACACATGTATTATAATCACAAAAAAAGAACCCAAACTTATGAAAAATAAAAAATGAAACTCCAGCAAATCACGCCAGTCACTTGAAGGTATATTTTATTCTGTTAGCGCTTTCATGCATACAGTCAATGCACTTCTTCAGGCCCGAGTCTGAAGAAGTGCATTGACTGTATGCATGAAAACATGTATTATAATGTTAATATATGCCAATGGCATAAAAAAATGTACAAAATATTAAATTAAAATTTAATATATATAGTCACACTACCGCAACGTAGAAGCGCAGGGCAGTGGTGCACAAAGGGGATCACAAGGAATATATAAAAATGCAGAATAAAACCGCAATGAAACACATATCACAATTTCCCCATAATAGTCAATGTCAGGCATGCTACACCATACTCATGGCGCAAGGGTTGCTAAGGGGCAGCGACAGTGTTATGCGCAGTAGCTAGGAATTAGTAGGCAATGACATGAATATGAGAGGAATAATAATGAATCGCAGATTCCCCGCTGGTGTAAGGATGCACCTCACAGCGTAGCATTGTAACACCGAGGTGAGCCCTTGAGATAAAGATGACATCAAGAAAGGGGTGTGTCGCCATTGCTGTAAGCACATTGAAACATTGCTAAACCGGTCTGCCCCTAGCTAGGCAAAGCTGCAGGATAGGGGTGTGTTGAATTGCCCATAGCTATGCTTAGCTGAGAGTACACAAGGTAACCGAGTATGCATGTGAACAGAGATGAAAATGCGCATAAACCCGGTAAACTGGTATGTGCGTCGCGCACTGCAGCTGAAACAGGAAGGATATAGGAAAGAAATAAGGAAATACTGCAGCAGTGAAATTGGAGTACAAATGACTAATTAACAATGGAGCCTACAGTGCGCCATTGACAACAGCTAACAAGGTTTCAAGCAGCTACCTGCAGAACAGGGAAGGGGAGGGGCTGTACTGCAAAGAAAACAGCAAGGTGTCAAAGCAGAACAAAGGTGATATGCAGTATATCAGCTACAAGGCACATTTCACCATGACTGGGTAGGGAAAGTACAAAACAAGTGGATGTGTGCCTGATAATGGGAGGGGATCCAGGTCTTAAAGTGAATTAAAGGGCAACAAATTAACCAAGGCAGGCAAGTAGATCTCCACAGTAAAGGCCCCACACTTGCAGTACTCATTGCAAAACCATAATTAAGACACACAGCAGCTGGAATAGTTCATACACACCCACTTACATCAGCAGCACCCATAGCACAATACTATAAAGTGTGAAAGCATCTCACACGCATTTGTGTATTCCCATACACTCTGCACCAGTGGTGTGTACAGACAGGGAACTTTTATTATGTACATGTTAGGGAATGCCATAGCTTTGATCCACCAGCATGTGTTGGAGACTGAAGGTGGTGTGGAGGATGATGCACACGACCACCGCAGGCACCAGAGGAAGAGGAGAGTGTTCAGACCCAGGGTAACCTACCAGGGGCTACATGATCTGGAGATAGTAGAGCATTACAGGGTGGACAGGAGCACTCTACAGCAATGTGTGGAGCTGTGCCGGCCACACCTCAGAGCCAGAACAAACAGAAGGGAACCCATCCCAGTGGATACGAAGGTATGTGTAAGTCTGAGAATACTAGCCACAGGTACCTTTTAAAGTCCAACTGGGGATATCATGGGTATCTCACAGGCATCAACATCCAGGGTACTACACCAGTTCCTGGATGCCATGTTACCACATGCCAATGAGCACATATACTTC
This sequence comes from Protopterus annectens, assembly GCF_019279795.1. Lineage (NCBI taxonomy): Eukaryota > Metazoa > Chordata > Ceratodontiformes > Protopteridae > Protopterus > Protopterus annectens. Next base: position 1,313,857,776 of record NC_056737.1, on the reverse strand, counting down.
CCCTGAATGCAGGAGGAGTTGGCCAGCAATATGCATCTCTTCCACTGTGTGGCAGAATACCCGGAGGTACTGGGTGCAATAGACTGCATGCACATACACATCAAGTCACCATCCAGTGAGCAGGGTAGGCACTACATAAACTGCAAGGGATATCCCTCCATCAACTGCCAGGTCATGTGCAATGCCCAGGGCATTATCATGGATGTGTGTGTGCTGGCAGCTCTGAAAGCTATCACAACTCCCACATCTGACATGCCTCACAGCTGCATCGGTTATTTGCAAGGGGAGACATCCCAAATGGCCACCTGGTGGGGGATGCTGGCTATGCACTGGAACCGTAGATGATGCAAACACACCCATACAGGAACGCCATAATGAGGCACATGCACAAACCAGAATCATCATAGAGCATGTGTTTGGGATGCTGAAATCACAGTTCCATTGCTTGGACATATCTGTTGGAGCCTTGCAGTACTCTCCAGGCACATGTGCCCACATCTTCATAGTGTGTGACATGCTATACAATATGGTCCTGTGGAAACAGCTGCAGCAGGGGCAGAATAGTGAAGGCCCTCACAGCCCACCACCATTGCCAAGGGCCCCACAGGCACAGAGGTACTCAGACCACAAACACCCTGAACCAGCCCCAGTAGGCAGACGGAGGCGTGCCCAGTATGCCCATGCTGTGGCAAAGAGGGAATGTATAGCACACACACTGACAGTGTAGGCACTTAGGGACTGTCACCTTTCTCCACCTGCACACACAGTAAAAATGGATGGCACACACACAAGACTACCTGTAAATTGTTATGTATAGGCAGTCTACTGTGTGCATCCAACATAGGCAGCCCTCAACTAATGCACACACAACAGCCATTGGCACAAGGTAAGTCAACACGTGAACAGTAAATTAAGCTATCAGCATATGCAGATACCGTATGTATAGATTCATAGGTAGGTACTTGGCCAACTGCCAGAGGCCATTCATAAGGCCAGCCAAAATGTGTCAGCTTTTACCACCCCATTGATTCATTAACCATCCCTCTGTGGAGCAGAGCCAATGGCGGGATCCCTGGGGTGCATCTACTATTCCCCATCCTCTCTTCAAGGTTTCCCTTGCAGAGTGTTAGTGAGGGGCTCTGTATAATGTAGTTATGGATGTTGTTCCAAAGTATGGAGAGTGTCTGTGACAGGAAGCTGTCCCTCCAGCATCTTCCAGTTATTGTTGTGGCAAGGTCAGCTCACTACAGTGTGTGTGGCTCACTGTGACATGAATTTCCATAGGTGGAGCATATCCATCAAGCCTGAGTTCGACATGGATGTGTGGGCCAGAGGAGATCATCTCTGGGTAAACGAGATGCCACTGAGTAAAGCAGGAGTTTATTCAGTCTGGCTGTATAGGCCATATGTTAGAGGCCAGTATTCCCCTTGTTGAGGTGCATTCGTGGACCCTCCAGCTGATGGATGTGTCCTCTGAGGTACATCCCACATGGGTTATTATACTCAATGATGGGACTGATGAGTGATGAGTAAAGGGGCACTATAATCCCAGTATGTCTAGATGGGAATCCTTTAGTAGTTAGATGGCCTACATAGAAGGATGTCCGAACTACTGTGGAGATATGATTGTCACAGGGGAGATCACTATCTACCTTAGTCCTCAGATACCCCATTACCTCATCTGTATTAAAGTGGGTGCCACTCATGTGTTAATATGTGGGTGCCAATTCCACAATGGAATGACCATGCAGTTAGTGGCACTTGGCTGGAGGCCATGTCATTGGCACCCTGTGATGCTGTCTGTGAGGCCCCTTGAGGGATGTCTGTGTCAGCTGGACTATCAATCATGGCTCCCAGTTTGCAGTCATTGCCAGACATGGTCTGCTGTAGTCCAACTGTGTTTGCCTGTACATCTGAGCCATATATGCCAAACAGTAGGGCTCCCGGGACTGAGTCCTGTGGGACACCAGTCATGACTGTTCAAGAGTTGGACCTGGAGACCGCTAGTCGTACCACGTGGGTTCTGTGTGTAAGCCCATTGGCAAACCAACCTGTGATATATGGGTGAATGTGCAGGCTGGTGTGTTTATCAATAATACCTGAGTTGGGTATGGTGTCAAAAGCCTTGGCGAGGTCCAGGTAGTATGTGTGAACCACCTCCCCTGTCATCTAACGTCTTGATGACTGTATGTAAGACATCAAACAGGTTCAGTAAGCATGAACTGCACTCAACCAAGCTGACCTGGGTGGGTCAAATGTTCGAAGGTTACCAATGTCATTGTTAATGAGTGCCATGAGGATGCGAACCTTACCATTGCAGACCAAGCTAGTCAGGCTTATGGGGTGGTAGTTACCATGGTCAGTTGTGATTTCACCATGGTGGAGTGGAATAACCGTTGCCAACTGCCATTGTATGGACATGTAGCCTGTGGAGAGGCTGAGGTAGGAATGCTTAATTAGGTGGGGGGCAGGTTGTCTTGTACAGTTTGCAAGATGCAGTCTGGGTCAACATCTGCTGTGTTCTGCTGTTCGAGAGGGCCATTTCCACCTGTGTGTTTCTGATGGTTGGGATACTGTACCTTTTGGGTAGTGTTGTGGACTCTTTAGAGGGTGAAGTATCCACCAAATGTATCTGCATGGATGTTGGTGATATCAGTAGGGTCAGCAAATTTTGTGCTATATTTCACTGGCACAGTGCAAATCTGTGTGTCACCACATAAATCCTTGACATAGCCAAAGAAGGCTTTGTGGTTATCATTCGAATCCTTGAGTATTCTCCTGCTGATGTTAGTTTTGGATGATGTCATGAGGGACCTACGTATTATACTAATAGTGGTCATGGATGTCTGCCCTTTGTGGTATTTGCTGTGTGTCTGGAACACTTTCCTATGTCTGTAGTATAGCCTGTTTATTGCAGAAGTCCAACAGACCAGTGTCCTCGTCTAGGAGGAGTGAGTCTTGGTTGGTTTACCAGCGATGGCATGATCCATACATCCATGTAGGTGCTTATAGACTGCATTTGTAAATCTGTCTGTATCTTGAACAGTGTTTCCCCTTAGTGTGGGGGCTGTGAAACCCCCCACCTCTGTCACTAGTAGTGTAAATTTAGCTGTAGGAAAGGTATACACTGTGGTATCCTTGGGTGGGGGAGATACTAGGGTGTGGAAACAGTGAATAGTTCATGGTCAGATCTAACCAGTGACCGGTTAACCTCCACTGTGGTGCACCTGTTGCCCATGTTGGTGATGGCCACATCTAGTAGTTTCCACCCCACGTTAGGGAGGTTACCACCTGATACAGGGCATATGAGGTGATACATTCCAGGAAGTGCTGGTCCTGGAAGTGAGTACCGGAGTACATTTCCCAGTTAATGGTATGTTAGTTGACATCGACCAATGCCAGGGTGTGCGTTAGGACTGTTGTGTTTGCCACTGTCTCCAGGTAGGTGGAGTGGAGGTCCTGGGTCATGGAGGGTGATCCATAGCAGGCCACATTCCACATTGCAGTTGTGGCTGATGTTATCTCCACATGGATGATCACAGAGGTATCATGCTGCCCCACTAACCTGGAGGTGGAGGTATCCCTGATGAATATGGATACAGCCCCTCCATGTCTGTCAGTCCATGTTCTGTGGCTGAAATGTGTGGTATGGGCTGTAGTCTGGTAGTGCTGGTGTGCTCTCAGAAGCCTTAAGACAGATTTCAGTTAATGCATAGATGTTGATGTTGTCCATCCTGAGGAATGCTGTGAGTGCATGCATGTTGTGATCACAACCCTTGGTGTTGAGTAGCATAAACCTCATTGAATCTGCTATTGTGCTGTTTATAGAGCTGATATTCACATTCGAAACTCTCCTAAATAAGGCACCATGGGGGCACCAATAGCCTTGGCCAGTATTCCAAAGCGTAAGGCTGACACATAGGTCGGTATGGTATCATTGCATGCATGTTCCCCATCTGTGCTTGTTTTTCATCTCCCCTGTAGGTGACCTAGTGGTAAGCAATGGAATGCCTTAAACGTATACATGTCTTCTAGCTTTCAAGATAGGCTTTTGGAGTGACTAAGTATCAGTGTTCTGTATGTTCTTGCTGTACTGAACTGTTTCATGACTACATGGTGAGTTCACATTGTATATTGTGATCTGAAGGTCTGTTTATTCACATATTATGGCTGTGATGGCCTGCACATTAGAGATTCACAGATAGCCTACTATCTATCTGCCCAAGGGCAATTAGAAGCATAGCAACAGTTTGTTGGCCTTCCCCACACCATTGATGAAGTAACTGAGCCTCTGTCAAGCATAGCCAATGAAGCAGTTCCAGCCAGAGTTGCTGAAAGCTGTTGAAGACTGGGGTTGTGGAGGGTAATAGGGGCACTTAGTGATCTAAAGAGGGCATGTTAATGTGGCAATTCAACATCATTCAATTCCCCCAACAGGTCTTGCAGCTATCAAATTGGACAGGCTCCCCCACCTTCTGGTTTTATGGTTCTGGGACACATGATCCCAGGGGTGTATAGTCTGTTACCCATTCACACAACAAGGTTTCCCTTGAAGTGTGTCCATGAGGGGCTATGCCTAATGTAGTTAGGAATGTAATGTATTGTTTCACAGTACATTTGTTATATGTTTTTAGTTCAAGAGTATGTGAAGCTCAGTGAGTTTGGGAGCTCCCGCCCTTTACTTAGCCTAGCTTACACATAGAAATCATCTAAATAGGAAATAGGTGGAAGCAACGTTAATGTCAACAGTGTAATGGTTACAGCATACACATAGTATCTGTGCTTTTGAGGTAACAATCCCGATAAAGGCAGGGATGTTTATCATGTGCAAAAGTATACCTTAACCACAGCTTGCATATATAGGTAGTAATCGTCTGTATAATAAACATTCAAATCACCCATATAAACCCATGTGTGCAGGAGAGTACAGTCAACAGGGAATGTAATGTTACGTCAGCACATAGTGAGATGTTACGTTACTGACAGGTATATATCCGGAGTAGTTAGCAGATGTGGCCGTGTTTGCGCGCACAGGTTATACGTTACAACATTTGTTTAACTGTGTTTAACTGCTGATATAATGTCACACAAACACTTTTAAACATGATTACAACTTCTTAAATGAGCCTTATTCTGCAGTAAAAAACATCCATAAAGCATTGCAGGTGTTGAACTCTGGACCATGCACACTATAGTCATGGGACATACCACTAAGCCATCCGAGGTGTACACATGTTTTATGGTCTTGAGACTACACCTTATACCATATGCATTTCACTGTAATGATCACAAATGGAACAGTGACTTTGTGTACATATGTACAGTACATTGTAATGTACTGTAGTTTGTGAACCAACACATTCCAGTCTACAGATGTATTACTGTTACAAACTAATCCGAAATATATATATATATATATATATATATATATATATATATATATATATATATATATATATATATATATATATATATATATATGTGTGTGTGTGTGTGTGTGTGTGTGTGTGTGTGTGTGTGTGTGTGTGTATATATATATATATATATATATATATATGTGTGTATATATATATATATATATATATATATATATCAGTGATGTCTGCACAGATATATATATATATATATATATATATATATATATATATATATATATATATATAGATATATATATTATACAGTTATACAGTTACATCAACAGCCATATATATAAGCATCTATGAACACACTTCGTGACACAGAAGCACTCCAAAGGAATTGGAGTGTACACAAAACACATGCAGCTCTGGTATTATAACAATTAATATTAACCTAATTCACCATAGAAGAGGTGGCTGTTGTGTATGTGAAGATTGGGGTGGGTGAGGAATGATGGGTAATGCAATCATACATCAAGGAAAGTCTGGGTCGGATGTCCAATAAGTGAACTGGAGGGGCATACATGCAGTATGGGGACAATATAAAAAGGACACAAAGCAAGAACCTTACTCATTCATAATATACCCTGTCATGTCACATTGCAACACCGACTTTCACAAACATATGAACATTAACATGTATCAGACATATGTACACTAACTGACTGTCACATTTGTTTTCAGTAGTGAGGAATGTCTGTAGTACAATGTATATTCTAAACATCATAACATTCGTACATAGCTCAGATGTCTTTGTGGTAAAGTCAGTGACTGTGGTGTTCATGGTCCAGGTTTAAAGACCTGCAAGGGCTGTTAGGTTATTTTGAGGGCCAGAAAAAGGGCTTTTCGATGCAGGTGGATTAAAGCACTCTTAAGCAGTTGTAAGTGGGTTTCCACGTGTTTGCACGATGGTAAGCAGTGCTGAAATACGGTAAACGGAGAAGCTCTTCACACGTTTGACCTTTGCTTAACATCACGCAGACCATGAGCAAACCTGCTCACAACCGCATAAATGTGCGTTATTCACATTTTCCCTACTAGTGCCTACTCTGAAAGGTAAAATAATAACACCTTCCAGGAGTAGAACCCGCAACCATGTACTCCATCCTCAGAGTAACCTAACACTAAGCTACCTGGGATGTACCTATCTCAGTTGTGTATGCAGACAGGTTAAAACACAAAAGGGAGGAATGTGTTGAAATCGGGCAACACGCCATGTACCCAATTAAAGGTGTATGTTCATATATATATATATATATATATATATATATATATATATATATAGAGAGAGAGAGAGAGAGAGAGATACATAGAGACATGTCGATATATATAGGTCTACATATATATAGATATATAGATAGGTTAAAAACATCTACACATCTATGGAGGTACAGATAAATGTATGCAATAATGTATATATCTATATACATATACACATATATTTTTATATATATATATATATATATATATATATATATATATATATATATATATATATGTATACACACACATACATACATGTCTGTAGACAGCATCCAAAGGGGTCATATCTGAGTATAACATGGACCATAGCAATCACACAGTCCGCTCCCCCCCCTCAAATAATATGAACATAACATATGAAGAGTATATGCCAATACACTATTACAAATATGTTCTATGGACACAGTCATGAACACAACTGCAATGACTGCAAATATTCATGACAGAATTACATAGACAGCTTTCGTTTTGCAAATCTTTATTACATTCCGATGTATTGCCAAAAGGATTCAAGGACTAACAGTACCTGCATGCTATACAGGAAGCATTTAATCGTGCCTTAATGAATCAGCCTGCAATTACCATAGTATTAGTCCACTAAGGGATAGATGTTCACATAGGGAAAGAACACCCACACACATATAGACGTTGTATAAAAGTGGTTTCTACACACCTGCATGTGCTATGTACACCCACCAACATCTACCTCACAACCGAAATAATTACACCAATACACACTGTCATACCATAACCAATTATGCAACTACTGTACAACATCTGCTGAAACCTTAACATACCTGCACACAGACACACTAACATGGCCCTGTGTGAAATAGTTGCCATTATACAATTGAACAGCTGCTGATGTAATAGGGTTTGTATGAACTAATCCCGTTTCAGAGGGTTGAAAGGTTCGTACACCAGGAAGTCTAACTGAGTACTGATTATTAGCACAGTATGATACACAGTAACACCAAACTAAATATGTCTGGTAAGCACACTGTAAACCCCCTAACATTATATGCATAGTTATACAGCCTTGAGCTCGTCAAACAACCTGGCCAGACTGAAACATATGCAGAAGTATTAGGTACAGACAAACAATGCACAAGTAGCAATGTTCAGAAATATAACAGCAGTACTCACATTTAGACCTAATCCTCTAAGCATTACACACAATATATTATTGTTTGTCTCCATACAGTTGCTGCAATAGATTCCAAACAAAACATCCACACTGTCTTCCTCACAAGTAAGGTAGAGGGACAATGCCCAAGTGGAGTACTCAATTATACTCTACTGTTGCCATGGTATTGGCTAAGGCAGTAGCAGCGCAGCTGATGTGCATGTAATTAGCTACTTACGAACACCAATTGGTCAGCGGGATAGCACATGTTACTGATCTGTAACTATAAAAGGTTGCCTTGTCACACATTCAAACCATCTGTATCTATCTGTAGGACAGTACAAAACAGTGAAAGATTAACCAAAAACGAGTATTACACTAGTTAATAACACCTCAGAGTAGTAAGACGGTATGTATAACTTGTAGTTTGTCTGTGTATGTAGTACCTGTACTGTAAGAATTAAAGTGTAATCAATGCATATAGTGGAAATATCTATCTTGTGGTGATGTATTGTTGAGCAGTAGTAATGCTTGTAGCATTCTATGTGTGCACTGCTGTAGGTCACACGGCACACTCCACATAGACCACAAGGGATGATATGGGCTTGGAACCCACCAATTCGCTTCCAGCCACTGTCAGTGTCAGGATTGGTCCAACAAGTATGTGCTATAACTGGGTATAGTATATGTCGATATATTGTAACAGTCGACATATGTATGGGTGTATAAGTAAGATGAACATGTTAAAGGTGGGCTTACTGTGCAAATATGGTGTGCATTGTGGGATATTGTGCCAATAACTGTGTAATGTACAGTATTCTAGGTAGATCTGTATTCTATTCTACATAGCAGTTCTGTTATGTTATGCAAACCGTAGTTATGTCTATTGGCAATTACAATACTCAATAACAGGATACATAGCATTAGTATTCATCTGACAGGTTAGCAGCATGATAGCAAAGATAATTGGAAGAGCCAGGTAACTATCCTTGCACATAACACATGTATTATTCAGCTCTCTACTATTGCTTGCAAGCAATAACAGCTGTGCATGTGTACATGTTATGCAAATGTGTAGTGACCCTTGTTACAGGGCTGTGCACACCTACATAGACTGGATATTAAGAGTACAGACACACTGGTTGAACTACCAGGTTTGTGTAGCCCAACCTCTCATTGCCAACCTAACAGCCACCTGCACATACTGTATGTAAGGTAGTGCACAGCACTGGTAATGAAACAGGTTGCATATCATCTTTAACTCCAGTGTAACATCTCCAGTAGGAGTGTAAGATGTAGGAGACAGCTGCCCATGTGTAATAGCCGCATCATAGGTGATGGCTCACAGTATCTAATTATATCCTGATCATGTTGATAGTGGCATCAGAGTCTATTGATACATGACTCTGTTTGGAGAGTGGGTGTCTGTGCCCAACAGAGCTCATGGTCCTGGTGGATATGTGAGTATATACCCAGAGAAGGAAACAGACCTGTAGACACTTGCATTATCTGTAATCAACTAACAGGATGTGATGGGCTCCTCAGAGGAGGATTGCTGCTAAAGGTAGCTACAATGTTTCCATAATAGCTAGTGTTTTCACGTCCATAACACAGATATTTACATGTAAGCAACACTGTCTAAAACATCTTCATAGGCAATACGTAGACTAAATACAGTACTTGGTACTTGTAGTACTGATTGCTCATACAGGCATGTCCACTAGTCAGCTGCTGGTGTTTCCTAATATCATCTGTGTGTATGTGGCTATCCTGGGGGAATGTAATCTCTATGCCATGTACACTGCTAGACCCACGTAACACCACACCCACACACTGTTTGGGATGCAGCTGCAGGGGTAAGCTGGAAGGCAGCCCAGTCAACATATGTGACTGGACTGGACTGTCATGAGGTGTAAGTTAACACATGCAGCTCATCAACACAACCAACACATACCCTTACCAGAACAAATTAAGGACACCCACACACACTACCAGACATCACACACATTCACAGATATGTCTAAGTATCTAGCCAAACAAGTGACCCCGCAAGCAGGAAGAGACAGACACTGAAATACACAAACTGTATGACATAGTTTGCATAATTGTGCCACACCTCTGAACACATGACTGGAAATATGCCCAACAGTACTCATTTGTGAATGCAAACCCTAGCACTATGTTACACACCAACCTATATGAGGGCTTACATACTGTCAGCTGCCTATCTGCCATGGTTAGCCACATACTCGTACACTCAGACCATCTTATGAACTATACACATGGCTCTGGCATATTCCATGTTGGTGTGCAGGACCTGTGATGCAGTAGCCTGGACTGCATGGAAACACATGTAGGAACTGTCAGGTCTTGTAGCCCATGCAGGTATGTCCCAAGGCCTGGGTATCATTCTGCCATTGGCCAGAATGATACTGCAGTACAGGGACAAAAGTACTGTATTCCACAATTGTCTAGTGTAGTGGTTCATGTCACAGGGCATCCAGTATCTGTCATTCTGGGATAACATGGTTGACAGACCATGATGATTTGCCAAACAGGGCCTGCAACTGTCACCCCTGGGAATCTGGATACTGCCTAGGGCTCATGCTTCCCCTATAGTGCCTTCATCATACACGGTTCAAGTGAGGGTCCACTGCTGTTACAGGGACAGCCAAGCAACTGTGGGTCTCGCTACACAATGATACATGTCAGAAACACTATACGGACACACATATGTCAATCGCTAACATGGTGAACATATCTGTGCAGTGGCTGAGACATGTTTTAACACTCCAGAGAGCACACCTGCATGACCATGTTATAACACATACCTCACCTCTTACCCATTATCCTTTATTGGAACACACGGGCCGCAGGTGTGTCCATATTCCTGAAGGATATGTACACCCCCACACTAATTGTGCTTGCATAACATCAGATGCATTATGCTCAGCAACTACCTTTGTGCAAAGTGGAATTCAAAATCCACCTTGAGACAGATCACCCACCAGGCCACGGACTTCCCAACTTTCATAATGTGCTGTAATGGGGAAGATTAGGTCTGAGACAAAACCATAATAATGGCTACTCTCAACTGTTCCATTATGAACTGGGAAGACTCCTCATGTACCAACACCTGCGCTCAATGCATGCTGGATTCCATCGACCCCACTGACCTGGATCACAGTAGTCATACAAACAGGGCTAACAGTATGCTACACATAGTTAGTCTTCAATGGCAATGTTATGTTTCCTAAGAGCAGAGTGGTGAGTGCCACGGCACCCATGCAGATGGACAATGCATGCGCAAATGCTGAATCCTACACAAATGAACCTTAAGCAGTCACATATGTGCAGTGATTGTGCCATTGAAACAGAACCAGCAGTCAACCCAACACAAACAAGTAGGCAAACTGGTGGTACCATGCTTTAAATTGTACCACAGAAGGTAGTAACTGTTGCAAGAGTTAACACACATGAGTGTAGGTGATCCCTGGTCAGCCTCAGTAAGATGCAGATACACCATATAAAACCATGCAAAGCTACTGTGAAACTAATCAGCCATATATTATGAGGCCAAGCATAGAGCATTCTATATCTGTGTCATTAATCGTAATGGCAACAACAAGACCTGTCATGCTGCACAGCACTATGGCATGGGAAGTACTGCACCTACAGAAATAGCACCCGTTCATCCAGACAGGGTCTCAGAAAACCTAAACCCACTCCCACCTCCCCCCCACCCCCAACAGGTACACTTAGTAATATATCCATGTGCACTACAGGGCCCCTGTACTAACGACTATGCAGGTACAAGCTGCACTCTCTAAAACCATACATACAGCTTTCATGGGACCTGTCAACATCCCAGGGTGTATCCTACACAAATGTAAGAACATTCAGCTATCCACATACACATCATGTTCAATCATAGCTCCATGTCAGGCTGTGTACACACCGCATGGTGCACAGCAACAGTTATCACACCCCACAAAGTGGGAGACACCATTGATAATGGGACATAGTGCACAACTACCCTGCTGAGTCTGGTCTGTACGGCCATGAACCATGGTCAACATAATTGATATACTCAGTACCGATGTAGATGACAGTAGGGTTAATTCACACTACATATCATGATCTTGCCAGGTCATAGGACACCATCACTCATACTGTGTTCCAGATACACTCAGTAAACTAGGTGTATATTCCTATGTCACAGGAGGGGTTGGCATCTGCACTGCTGGCAGAACCCACACTACAGAAGGTGCCTAACGAATACACACACATCAAACCAGTGCCAGCCACAGTAATACAGGGGTCATTCCTGGTACTCCCCCTCTTTGTTATCTATACCACATAGACTAACACAGAAGGCATCAGCCTATTGATGTTTGCAAATGACTATGAACTAGGAGCAATAGTTGACTCATTGTGTGCTGTGTTCAACATACAGAAAGGCCTTAGTGTGTCAGATGTGTGGTGTATGATGTATGGCCTCAATCTGACAGCTAAGTATTGCATTGTCATCCCCTATGTTACAAACCCTGTACCCATTAACTACCACCTAGGCAGCGGTCAACAAAATAGCAACCGTGTGTATGGGATGCAGCTGGACAGTACTTCCCTTTGATAGTTATGTCACCACAAAATACAGGTAGTCATATGTGGCACCCCTAATCATGACAGGGTGCCATCCAGGAATATAGAGATAACTGTTCAGCCATAGTCAACACCCATGTGACCCATAATAGATCACATATTTCCTTTAAGGGTTATTGCCCATGTGTAGATGGCCTACATTGCCCTTCATAATCCCTAGCTGCACTATGTAGCATGCAGCCTAAACTGAATAAAGCCATGTCCAACCCAGAGGTGTTGGACATGCTACACTTAACACATGCTGATCCCAAATAAACACATACATCATGGACATCCACCTTTCTAGTACAAGGATCACAACATGCCTGACAAATCCCTGTCCCATACACTTAACATACTCTTGCCATACTATGCATCCTTGTCCAGCAAAGCTGCACTTCGCCCCTCTCTGTGACATGGTGTGATGACCACATGCCAAATATATCAGTAACCATGTGTATCAGTTCTGTGGCACTGCTTGAATGGGCCACTGAAGCTTACCTGTCTGTTGCCTACAGCTAGTTAACCTGTCTGCCTAGGCTCATAAATGGCCTAGGGCATATAGCCTACTAGATCACTATGACCATACATGCTATAGTTGATATCCAACCCTGAAAATACCATTAGGCTAGCTATTGCCCTATGTGTTACACAGGCAATACATGGCCAGATGATACACAGCTGTACAGTGCCATGTAGATGTATATGGCAAAACACATACATGCTTGCAAGTCTGCAGGGTCACAGGTCATGTCCCTAATGGCTATGTATGTCTATATATGTGGCATATACACAGCATTAAGGTCGATTGCATTAATGTGAACACATTCAGGCATGTGCTGATAGGTAAAGACACCACTACAGGCAAACAGACATGCCCACGTCAAGACAACATTCACATGGTGTATGAGCAATGTCATCACATGACACACATATATATGGCAATAACATCACATCACCAGTAGGTGTAAAATGTGTGTGACTTATACATGTCAGTGGTGTTAGTGTCATGTAGATTTACAAAGACATATTTGTAATCTTAATAAATGTGATACACATGTATGTTCAGCTGTACTGCTGTACTTCTCTGTGAGTTACTGTGACCTTTCTCCATCGTTATGTCTTCCAGGTATGCCACGTAGCAGACTGCCGCCATACAGCCGCTTGGAGGATGAGGTCCTCATCCCATACCTCCTCGACAACTACACAATGCTCTTCAGCCATGCGCCACAGGATGCACAGCAGCAGGATGCCCTGTGGGAGGAACTCTGCAGGAGGGTAAATGATGTTGGTTGTCACAATCACACCTATCAGCAGGTGCACCAACACTGCACTGACCTGATTAGATGGGCAAAACAGCGTGCTAATGCAATTGCCAGGGAACAAGGTGCTACAGGTGGGGGGCCACTCACCCAGCCCCACTCACACGTACCGATGAGCTACTGGCCAACCTGGGGACACCTGCAGACCTCCATCCACAAGCTTTAGCTGGTATTGTGGAGGTGGGTATCTTTCAACCACAGAGCCTGGAGTTGCCTGGTAAGTCACTACTGCACATAAAACACAACTATATATCACATAGTTACATGTGTTACTGTACAATATGTAATGTAACAGCATATGCAAGGCATGCATGCACACATGCCACATACTATAGTCTGCTACTCTATGTATGCACAGATGTGCATTCTCCATAGTATAGTGTATTGTACTGGCTTATGTGCTAACATGGGCATTGCACCCTGTAGCTATTACACAGGTGTGGATAATGATCTTACTGCTGTGACACTCCTGTTTGGGTACCTCTGGCATTTTGCAGTGACAGCAGCGTATGTCAGGTGAGATTGTTAGTATTTGACAGGCTTGATAATGCATGGAACATATTAAATGCATGCTAGCTGCCATAACACATGTACACATAATGTATGGTGGTCCTGTTAATGGACACTAGTCAGACCTGCAATGCATCACACTGTTTACCTATGTGAAACAATTGAAGACTATATGAAACACCTACACTAAACCTTCCAAACTGTCATTGCCAGATGTGTGGACAACAGTGAATACAATGGTGGAGGTGTGTCCACTGTAGGGACAGGTGCTACATATCAGCATTACACATGTTGGGAATGCGAACAGTACTGTACAGAGAGCATATGTGTGTACAGACACTAAATGTGTTGGAGCTGGAGTATGCCCAGCCCACAGGATACACCCTTGTGGAGTCTACCCTTGCTATGAATATCACACAATGTCATGTGCTATCAGACATGTCCATGACATGTAGTGGGATGACTGCCACACTGCTCAACTATCCTGCAAAACATGTCTCACATCCCATACATACCACCCTTTGTCTGCATAACCCTGTCCGCAGTGGGGCATATGATATCTATGGGTGTATGTCATATGGGATAACACTGACATGTGAAATAAGATGGCCATCACAACCATTGGACTGAACATGTGTACACATGGCCATGGATGATGGCCAGAGACATGAAGCAACACACACAGTAGAAGTGATGTACATGTGTGTACAACCTGTTGTACATTGGATCGACGCAATACAACTATGGCCTTCGTGTAATGGGTGATATTGCAGATGTGAAACACTAAACATCATACAGTCCTGTACACAGCTTGTGTAGGCATAACATGAAACCACCACATAACATGTCTTGAACATCTGGAGTGTGTCACGACATGGAAGCATTCACCTATAGAGTATTTAAATACATACATGTGTTGCACAACATACACATACATCCACATCAAGCCACAGATACAGTACATTCACCTTGCTGGTTCATAGGTTGGTACTAGGCTATCAGCCCTAGGGCCTATACAATGAAGCAAAGAACTGAGCCAAAAGCTGAACGAATGAATAAATGAATGAATAGTGTAAAACACTGGTTTAATTAAGTGATTTCGGAAGGGTCAATACCCTTCCTTCCTCAGAATAAGCAAACAAACAAACGAACAAGAAATGCAAGCAACAATCCTCATTTAAAAATAATTAATTAAAACAACCATGTGATAGCTGTTGTCGTCATTGGTTAATTAACCTGAGTTAGCCAAGTCAAATCTTAAAATTGAGTAGCATTTTATGTCTTTCTATAAAAAATGCTAATATAACGGAAAAAATACAAGTAAAAATAAAGCAGAACAATCCGCATTTACACTATGCATGCACGAATATAATTTCCATTACAATAAAATACTTTTGATACACAACCTAGCTGTAGATTTAACATGATACCTGTAATTTCTGCCAAACTAGCTACATGGCACTTAATCTACCAAAAGGGGTGTGTCAGGAAACGCATCTAACTAAAAAAGATAACCAGCATATGTTACTAAAGGTAAGTGAAACAAAGTGCTTCCTTCATAAGACTATCTTTTTAAAGCTAGTTTTTTCAAAATACATGAAATAGAAATTTGTTCATTTAAACCTGGGGGGAAGCAGGCTGCAGTTTTTATTTGCCAATGTAGTTCCTCCATCTCAAGTTGAATTTGCCATGGACCTGTATATGGGGCATCATCCACCTGTTTCAATACTGTAAACTTAAACTGGTGGCTTGGATATTCAATAATGTGGCAAGCTAAGGCGTTCGTTAATTCTTTTTTAGAAATAGCGTAAGAATGCTCGTAAATGCGTTGTTTTAACTTACGCTCAGTCTTTCCTATATAGAAAGCATGGCAAGCTAAACAGCTTGCCACATAAACGATTGCCTTGGTGTTACAATTATATTTGCCCCTTACTTTATATTCAATATTGTTAATTTTGACGGAAGTTCCTTCTTTTATAAATCTGCATTGTCTACAGAACCCACATTTCCCCATGCTAAATGTCTGTGTTCTCAACCCAGGTTTACCAGCTTCTAGAAGGGTTTTAAGATTAACCCCTCTTCTGAATGTAATTGCTGGAGGACCCTCAAACATACCATGAATGTTTCTGTCATTTGATAGTAATTTCCAATTTTTACATAGAATGTCCCTAATAAAATAGTGATCTATAGAGAAGGTACATAAGAACCTTAGATTATACTGATGACAACTGTTGGTTGAGTTCCTATGTTGCCCACCATTTCCCTCATCCTCTCTCATGTAAGGGATCAGTTGTGTGCCCAAAATAGGGCTAAAATGCCCTACACTGCGCTTATGTGCAACTTCTTCCATGATCTCCTTCACGAGTTTACATGGGTAACCTCTATTATAAAACATATTCGAAAGGTTGGTACATTCAGCTAAGAACTCCCCCTCATCAGTAACCATCCTAGCCGCCCGTACCATTTGCGCTTTTACGACTGCTCTCTTTTGATGGTACGGGTGACAGCTAGAGTAGTGTAAGAAACCATTAGAATATGTTGGTTTCCTATAAATACTGCTTTTAAACCTTGAGTTCAACTTGTCTTTGCATAACAAAATAGCCAAAAAGTTGATGTAAGTGTCATGAAATTCGAAAGTGAAATCCAAAAAGTTGGTCAATTTGGAAATAGCTACAATAAAAGGAGGAATGTCATCAGGAATTCCTTTCCATAAAAAGAACATGTCGTCCTGGTACCTAGTGTACCAGGCGACTTGCTTTTTAAAAGTAGGGTCTTGAAACAAAAGGGTGTTCTCCCATTGCACCATAATGCAGTTCGCATAGGCCCCTCCTCAAGGCGAACCCATCGCCACACCTGATGTCTGTATGAATGTACGCCCTTCAAACCTAAAAAAGTTGGAAAGAAGGATTTGCTCTAAGAGCGTCTCAACCGGGTGAATGGTATTGTCATTAACCTTCCTTGCAAAAAGGAACTCCCTAACCCACTCAAGTCCTATACTATGGGGAATAACCGTGTATAGGTCTTTCACGTCTACAGTAAGTAGAACGTACTCGGGATTAAATGGAATTTTGTTGATCTCACTCAAAAAACTCCACGAATCCTTACAAATTTGTGTCTCATTTGCAATGAGTGGTTTAAGCAAACTGTCAATATATGTAGCCGAAGCACTCAAAATGGACCCCCTGCCATCAACAATGGGTCTAAGTGGTGGATCCGACACTGATTTATGAATTTTTGGCACCCCAAAAAATGCTGGTAACCTGGGTGATATAACAGTTAAATACCTGTATAAATCAATATCAATGAAATTTTCTAAAAATAAATCTTCTAAAATACTTCTAACTTTGCCATATGCTGTGTTAATCTCATTAATACTAGTTTCCTGATATGGCCCTGACTCCAAATGGGCTAACATTTTGTTAACGTATACGTAGTGATCCATAAAAATAAGCCCATTCCCTTTGTCGGGGTTTATGACCCTGATGTTGCAATCTTTGAGAATCTTAATAAGATCTCTTTGCTGCGAAGTTATATTAAGTTTGGCTCCTTTTATGTTGCCATTCATAGCAGCTAGGTGTCTTAAATCTAACTCACAAGCCATCTCAAAAACTTTGAGTTTGTCAAGTAATGGTGGATTAAAGACACTAGCAATTCTAAAGTTGTTAAGGAGGGTGGGCCTATCCCCCAACGTAATTCTCAGATTTAACTTACGTACAAATAATTTCAAATCTATAATAGTCTTTACTAAATTAAAATGTGTATCTGGAACAAAAGTCAGTCCTTTGGAAAAAAAGTTACATATGCTTTGATCTATACAAAAGGAAGTAAAATTATAAATTTTAAAATCCCCTTCAGTACTATGCACTATATTCAATGTCATAGGAGGTACCACTACCTCCTCCTCTGGTTCCGCTTGTTCCTCGGAACATTCTGATTTTTGTTGGACCTCAAGTTCATTTGATGGAAAATCTGTCCTTGCCGAAAACCCTGAGCACTTTGTGCTTCATTCACATTGCTGTTATATGTTTGCCTGTTGTTACCTTCCCCATAGTTAACGTTATTATTGTCATTAAATTGGTCTTGGTTGTTAATACCTTGATCGTCCAAGACATCTTCATGGAATTCCCCTTGTGCTGGCTGTAAGAATACGTTAACAGGGGATGGAGGCAACCCACTAACTTCGTGATGACTTCCATTACTTGGGTTACTGATTCCCCTAGACCCAAACTTGGTTTGGATAAACAAAGGGGGATTAGGATAAGCTTTATGGTTGGCATATTGAAACAAATCCCTCTTAATTTTCCTTTGCTTGTTACCTGACAATTTTGTCATGGTTGCTTCTATACCAGACAAGATGCGTGTGTATTCGTATTTGTACCTAGAGAAATCCCTATTATCCTTAATATCCACCTCCAATGTCTCTAAATCATGTTGATATTCTTGAATTTGTTCTAAGTAATGCCCAATAAGCACTCGCATAAAGTCAAATCCTTGTTTGTCAAATAAATCTAACAGTCTGTTATGGAGGCTTGAACCATTGATTAACCCTACAGGGAACCTCTATTGCCTTAGCCCTTTCGGGACTATCTTTTTGTCTAAACACTCCTCCAAATAAGCCACTTCTAATTGGAGTTTTTTACATTTAAACAGTTTGTAATCAAGTTCACTTATAAGAATAGTAATGTCAATGTTCATACCTTCACATTGTTGCGAAGATTCCACTTCACAAACGCCATTGTTTGTAATGAAGTCTTTTTTACTTAAAAAGTTGCTGATGGAAGGTACAAGTTGACGTCGGAACCGGAACATTCTGATTTTTGTTGGACCTCAAGTTCCTCTGGTGGGACTTCTGTCCTTGCCGGTACCATCAAAAGAGAGCAGTCGTAAAAGGGCAAATGGTACGGGCGGCTAGGATGGTTACTGATGAGGGGGAGTTCTTAGTTCAATGTACCAACCTTTCAAATATGTTTTATAATAGAGGTTACCCATGTAAACTCGTGAAGGAGATCATGGAAGAAGTTGCACATAAGCGCAGTGTAGGGCATTTTAGCCCTATTTTGGGCACACAACTGATCCCTTACATGAGAGAGGATGAGGGAAATGGTGGGCAACATAGGAACTCAACCAACAGTTGTCATCAGTATAATCTAAGGTTTTATGTACCTTCTCTATAGATCATTATTTTATTAGGGACATTCTATGTAAGAATTGGAAATTACTATCAAATGACAGAAACATTCATGGTATGTTTGAGGGTCCTCCAGCAATTACATTCAGATGAGGGGCTAATCTTAAAACCCTTCTAGAAGCTGGTAAACCTGGGTTGAGAACACAGACATTTAGCATGGGGAAATGTGGGTTCTGTAGACAATGCAGATTTATAAAAGAAGGAACTTCCGTCAAAATTAACAATATTAAATATAAAGTAAGGGGCAAATATAATTGTGACACCAAGGCAATCGTTTATGTGGCAAGCTGTTTAGTTTGCCACGCTTTCTATATAGGAAAGACTGAGCGTAAGTTAAAACAATGCATTTACGAGCTTTCTTACGCTATTTCTAAAAAAGAATTAACGAACGCCTTAGCTTGCCACATTATTGAATATCCAAGCCACCAGTTTAAGTTTACAGTATTGAAACAGGTGGATGATGTCCCATATACAGGTCCATGGCAAATTCAACTTGAGATGGAGGAACTGCATTGGCAAATAAAAACTGCAGCCTGCTTCCCCCCAGGTTTAAATGAACAAATTTCTATTTCATGTATTTTGAAAAAACTAGCTTTAAAAAGATAGTCTTATGAAGGAAGCACTTCGTTTCACTTGCCTTTAGTAACATATGCTGGTTATCTTTTTTTAGTTAGATGCATTTCCTGACACACCCCTTTTGGTAGATTAAGTGCCATGTGGCTAGCTTGGCAGGAATTACAGGTGTCATGTTAAATCTACAGCTAAGTTGTGTCTCAAAAGTATTTTATTGTAATGGAAATTATATTCGTGCATGCATAGGGTACATGCGGATTGTTCTGCTTTATTTCTATTTTTACTTGTATTTTTTCCGTTATATTAACGTTTTTTATAGAAAGACACAAAATGCTACTCAATTTTAAGATTTGACTTGGCTAACTCAGGTTAATTAACCAATGACGACAACAGCTATCACATGGTTGTTTTAATTAATTATTTTTAAATGAGGATTGTTGCTTGCATTTCTTGTTCGTTTGTTTGTTTGCTTATTCTGAGGAAGGAAGGGTATTGACCCTTCCGAAAGCGCTTAATTAAACCAGTGTTTTACACTATTCATTCATTTATTCATTCGTTCAGCTTTTGGCTCAGTTCTTCGCTTTCTGTGTATTCACAAGTTTGTCTCAGTCCTTTTAGTTTGCTAGGGTCTATACAAGCCTAGCCATAACAATTCCCTGGCTATTTCTTCCCACATTATTTACTTTCCTGGACCCCTGTCTAGCAGGGCAACTGACGTGATCCCTGGGGTGAATTTCCTTTCTCCCATCCAATCGTCAAGGTTCCTCTTGAAGAGGTCCAAAGAGGCACTCTGCTTGACATGTATGGGCAATCTATTCCAGAGTCTGGGGAGTCTCTGAGTCAGGAACCTATCCCTCCAGCATGTTTTGTTTATTGTGATGACAAGGTTTAGATCCCTGGAGCGTGTAGCTCTGAGGGATTGGGATTTCTGTAAGTGTAGCATGTCCACTGGTGTCAGACATCACTGTCATGCCTGTTCCTCATGTGTGTGAGGTACACAGATGGCATGTGGGACATAGAGTACTTGTAAGAGAGCCATGTGTGGGCATAGTTGCCAGGTATCAGTAATATGGTTGCAAATGTGCAGGGGTGTCATCCATATACCCTTCCGTGACCTGTGTCACACATTCCACATTAGGGTTTATTGTGTATACACCTCAGTGATGTGGGTCACATTCCACATTAGATATGTATTGTATGTGAACATAGTCATGGCTATGAACTGTGTCAGTAGCTCACACTGTATAGCAATTGTGAAGCCACATGATGCCCTGCAATGGCTATGCACATCAGCTCAATGTGCAGTATGTCCCTGCATATTTGTAGGGTGGACAGGCAACATTGCATCAGCTGAAGGCCCATGTTAGTATAACACATTCCTGCATTGGGACACCATTACCGTACTGTAGATTGGAAAGGACACCATTGTGTTACACATGCATGCATGTCATTCAACAAGTCAGCAGAAGACATGTCATACTACATATGATTGGCAAGGTCATACGCTACATGGCAGGCTGGTGTACTGTAAATCTGTGCTGGTCTGTGGCACCATTGCAAAGTAGGGACAGCCATGTCAAACATGTGTGTACAGCCACATGCACAATGTCTACACTCAGCTCAGGGGTAGGCGGAATAATGTTAAACAGACATGTACTGCTTTGGGGAGACATGCAAGCTAGGGCTCAGGCAAACATAGTATGCAGTTGACATACCCTACAGCTCATGTTCTCACACATAGGAGTAGTGGCCAACACAAAGCATCAATGGCAAATGCACAAAGGTCAGCAATGGTCTGTTAACATGTGGTGTATGTTGCACACACCATGGCAGTGCAGTGCAATGGTGCAAAGTGCATGCATTGTGTTGCAGGTATGGGGCATAGGCTACTAACACAAATGGTGCAATATAGGTATGTATGCTAACCACCACTATAATTATGTAAGGTGCATGCCATCTGCTATAACACATGCATGCTGTTGTTCATAGGTTCATAGGTTCATACTAGGCTATCTGCCCTAGGGCATTTATAAGCCTAGCCAGAGTGTGTTTGGCTTTTGCCACCCATTTTAAATTAATTTTGCTATGCCCTTTTTCAAGGTTAGTATACTGTGCCTCTGTCTAACAATGACACAGAAGTGATACCTGGGGTAAACCTATGATCTCCCATCCACTCATCAAGATTCCTCTTGAAGAGAGTCAATGAGGGACTCTGCCTAACCTGGACTGGGATTTTATTCCAGAGTGAAGGGAGCCTCTGGGTTATGAATCTGTCCCTCCAGCATGTCCTATTTATTTCAGTGCTGAGGTTCAAGTCTCTCGAGCACGTAGCTTGATGGGATTTGGATTTTCTGAGGTGCAGCATGTCCATTAATTCTGGGTTGGACATGGCTTTATACGTCAGGCACAGATCACCTCTGAGCAGGCGGTATGCCACTGAGTAGAGCTGGAGTTTCTTTAACCGGGCAACATATGGCATCTGTTTGAGCCCTTTGATCCTCTTGGTGAGGTACTTTTGGGGTCTTTCCAGTTGCTGCAGGTGTCTGGTAAGGTACATCCCAAAAGGGGCATTGTACTCAATTATGGGCCTAATGAGGGATGAGTAAAGAGGCACGATGACCTCCCCTGATCTAGATGTGAATCCCTTCATGATTAAGTGGGCTATATAAAATGTTTTTCTAACCACTTTGGCCACGTGGTTGTCAAATGAGAGATTGCTATCAACTTGGTTCCCCAGGTCCCTAATTACTTCTTCTGTACTTAATGGATTACCACCTATGTGGTAATTTGTGGGCACTTTGTTTTTGCTAAAGGGGATGACTATACACTTTTTGGCATTTAGCTTGAGGCCATGACTCTGGCACCAGTTGTCTATTTCTATGGGCCCTTTGGGAGGATGCTTGTGTCAGCTGGAGAGTCGATTATGGCACCCAGTTTGCAGTCATCTGCGAACTTGGTCAGCCACAGTCCTTCCGTGTTGGCCTGAACCTCGGAGAAATATATACCGAACAAGAGAGGTCCCAGGACTGAGCCTTGGGGGACGCCACTTGTAACTGGTTTGGAGTCTGACATGGCTCCAGCAATTCTAACCATGTGGGTTCTGTCCTTGAGCCAGTTTGCAACCCATCTAGTGACATAGGGGTTTATATTTAAGCTGGTGAGCTTATCTATAATGCCTGAGTGGGGTATTGTATTGAAGGCTTTTGCGAGGTCCAGGTAGGCTGTGTGGACCACAACTCCCACTATAATTGCCTAAGCTGAAACTATAATTGTCTAAGCTGAATGCCATCTGCCCTATCACCTGCATGTAGCGTGTGTCTGTGTGTGTCTGAGTGTGTCTGTGTGTGTCTGTGTGTCTGTGTGTGTGTCTGTGTATGTGTCTGTGTGCGTCTGTGTGTGTCAGTGTGTGTGTCTGTGTGTCAGTGTGTGTGTCTGTCTGTTTGCCAGTGTGTGTCTGTCTGTGTATCTGTGTGTGTGTGTGTGTGTGTGTGTGTGTGTGTGTGTGTGTGTGTGTGTGTGTCTGTGTCTACCTGTGTGTATGTGTCTGTGTCTGTCTGTTTGTGTCTGTGTCTGTCTGTCTGTGTGTGTGTGTCTGTGTCTGTCTTTCTGTGTGTGTATCTGTCTTTCTGTCTGTGTGTTTCTCTGTCTGTCTGTCTGTGTATGTCTGGTATAACTTGTAATGTACAGTTCTTGTTTTCCCCTCACAGGTGTTGATGTAGGTGCATTGCCCTCCTGCGCTCCACCTGATGTTGGTGTCTCCACAGACTCTAGCAGTGATGATGATAGTATGACTGAGGCACAGGCAGGGTTGTCAGGGGCTGAATCTGTGCCATTGGTTGCCATTCCACCTATCTCCCTCTCATCCTCACGCAGTTCCCCTGCCTACACATACCCTATCTCCACCGGCCATAGAGGAAGGACAGTTGGTGGGTGGTAGCATGGAACAGGGAAGTGTGGTGACTATGGAAGGTGTGCAGGCACACCATAATCCCAGTCAACAGACTGGTGATGTCCCACACAGGCATGTGCCCTGTGCTGCTTGTAGGAGGACCACTGGCTAACATGCCCCTGCAAGTCAAAGCACATCAGCTGGAGTCACCAGATGCATGTTTCGGGCTGTAATAGAGGCACAGGCACATGCTGAATGGCACAACAGAGAAGGTCTGAGGCTTCAGAGGGCTGCTGTCCATTCATTAGCTGATAATATCCAGGCACTTGCAAATGCTCACCATCATCTTGCAGATGTTTTGGATAGATGATTGAGTGACATGGTGGGAGTCCTTGACCGTGGCATGTCAATCCTCGAGTGTGGAATGTCTATGATGGAACATCTGGTGGGAGTGAGGCATTGGGCATGTGGACGTAGGCCAGCAACATCACCTGTTGAAGGTCTACGTGAACATGCTACTGCACATGCCAGCTCCCATAGTGGCGGTAGCAGCAGCAGTGCAGCTTGTGCTGTGCAGTCCACACCAAGACACAGCAGTCCATGTGCATGTGGTTCTGGACGGTCCCAACAGGGACATGATTCCAGTGGACATGTGTCATCAGACAGTACCCAATCTGGACCTCTGCCTGGTAGTGCCCGTGCAACCCCTGGCAGGCTCAGGTCATGTGGCTGTGGCTAGACACCGTGAAATGTGAAACCTACCTTGTACAGTCTGCAGCTATCAATAATACCCCTGTGTAGGCCAGCCACATGCCAGACCTGTGTGCATGCATACACACACAATGGAAACAAATGTAGGGCACCTCAACACACACACACACACACACACACACACACACACACACACACACACACACACACACACACACACATAACATCCACACATGCCCAATGATAATACAGGCCCTAACACACATGCATAATGTCATCCAATGGCACAGCCTAGGCCTCTAGCAAAGATTATCACCCTGTGCATATGATGATGCCTGTGCCGCATCCCTGTCATCCACACCATCGGTGCAGGGACATGTTCATATGGTCTGATGCACAGGGTGAACAAATTAGGTAGACAATTGTAGATTAATATTGTTGAGTAGTGTTGACAGGCAGCAGACATACCATGTATTGCAGTTTTAGAATTCATTTTGTACGTTTGACAGTATGTATCATGTGTAACAACACTAACAGCATGTTGATCTTGATGTTCTGCCTTCCTCGTTCAGGTGTAGTTGCATGTACCGAGGGATGTTGGTGTTTGCAGGAGTCCCATAATGTACATGTTGACTACCCACAGATCAGTATGACAATACCTGCATGCACTTTGTAGCTTCCACATCACAGTTATATTCTCCCATGTTTCAATTATGTTTACTGTTCTAATGATCCAAGAGCATGATAGCTGTGTAGTAAGCTACTGTGTTCAGAGCCATCACATCCATAGTGGGTGACATCACAGGTATAAATACCTGGAGCGCGGAGTGGGTAAAATAGTGGTATGCCAGATGACAAGGGTAAAGGCGAGTGGAAATAGTGGCTTCTCATTGGGAAGCAGTAATACCCACTGCCATGACAGCATGCAAACACCGACACACCCACACACTCAGGGATTCACAGACACAGTAACACATACTCTGACACACACACACACACACACACACACACACACACACAGTTGCCAGTGTTCAGATGAGAACCCCTGCCTATGTGCATATCATCATTATAGTACTACACAATTACAAGACATGCCATAGAGATTAGACATGTACAGGAATGGCAGAAGATTGAGGACATCGACAGGGATACTACAGTGCAGTGAGTGTATGTGGGGAGGGGGGTCCATCAGTAGGCTATGTAACAACAGGTCACACCCTAGGGAGTACATGTTAACAGGCGGTTAGTATGACCATCTACGATTGATGATATCAACAGGGATGCTAGATTGCTTTGAGTGGATTGGGGGAGGGGGCATTAACATTTCACTATGGTAAAATACAGCCTCACTCCAGGAACCGGACAGCCATACACACAGACAGCCTTACAGACACACACACACACACACACACACACACACACACACACACACACACACACACACACACACACACACACACACTGGCATTCACAAAGATATACACCTATGTCACACACATACAGACACTTTACATGTGTGAGGTTTAACCACCTGCCTATGCCTTTCTTTCTACACTTCACTCTGTACTGGTGTCAACAACAGTGTTCAGGAGAGTGATAACATGTGGGATGTATTCCCAACCATACGTGACATATATGGACACACACGTGCCAGTACTGTGAATCAAACACCTGCCTATCTCATGATAGGTACTACAGAAGTACAGCAGTATCGCATCCGGTACAATGCTTACTGACTCTTTCCTTTGACAGCTGTGCTGATACATGCACAATATATGCACAGGGGAGGTATTGCTGTTACAGGTGTCATTAGGTTTGCCTTCAGTGTCACCCTTACATTATTCTACATTGTCTGTCTTCCACTTCAATTAACAAAACCTGATCTTAGCAGGTACACAGGTTATTGTAGGACTGGTTATAATGCACCAGTGAGCTGTCCTCAGTAATCATTCATCTGCAAAGAAGCCCCACCACTTAGTAGTCATGTCCAAACATAGCACCATATACAGTTGGGAATGTTGAGGCTGTATTGCAACAGCATGATGTACTAAGACAACAATCACCTTCAGACAACAGACACTGCACATATATGGAATCTACACAAACAGCAATACATGTACACATATGTGGTCTACATCAGTACATGCACTAGCAGGTCAAGAGGATACATTCCACACCTTCCCCACACCATGTGTGAAACATAGCTAAGCATTACACCATAATGGATGTTGTATTCATGTACTGGTAGGACAGCACCACTTTTACCGAGTAGCCAAGTGTACATATATTACAACAGCACATATCAGCATGACACACACAGCATTATTCCATGTCATGCTCCTACAAAGTGTTACTTGACAGTGCCATGGTGAAGCCAGGACACTGTAATGGTCAACAGTGAGCACATCATATTTGCCACACACACCTCATGTGTACTGGAAGAGTGCCAGCTATGTGCTCTGTTAGAGCTAGGCAGTACACTCATTCAAGCATGTGCGAGTTCTGTGGCTTGTAAACATTTCACCCCAGCATGTACTAGCTATTGTGGTACTAAGGCTAATGTCCAGACAGCACACAGCATGCATGGTTTGCAATTGTTGACATGGGGTATATGTAGGAGCTGTGGCCACACATGGCTGTACATGTCATGAACATATCACCTATGACTACTCAGGAACATACAGAGCAGAGGTGGATTTCCCTGAGTCTGTCAATACAGGCCTTGTGTAGGTCCTATGGTCCTGTTATTTGGGTATGTTTGTAGGCATTGCATTAGGCGGATATGTCTAAAGATGTACATGCCACATGGGGTGTTGTATGATATGATATATGTCATGGGTGACCAGTAGAGATTGGATATTACCTCTGTCAACATAGATATCGAACATTATGTACTGTTAGCATGCTATCTGCCATGTGCATGTGTGTAATGACTGTAGCCACCTGTATGTAGAAAGGTAAATGAAAGCTATGGTAATGTAATTTATGTTGTATGAGTGTGGGATGTACATATCCAGGGCAGGTACGGTTATGTCATATCCAACCATGAGGGTGTTGTTTACTGGTGTACAGCAACAGTTGACCGTGTTAATGCTGACAACATCTGAGGGACCCTGGTATGTGTACAACTGAGCTGGTTACAAACAGTGGTATTATTGCATTGCATGACACATTATGCAGCTGTGCCTGTACATGGGTACTTTGCACAGTTGATGTAGGCCTAGGTACAGTCCACCAATCAAGGGATATCTGGTGGTCTACCATACTATGTCATACCACATATGGATGTGTGCTGGTAGTCTGGGAACAAGGTGGTGGATGTATATGAGGATACAACCTAGAATGCAGCATTTGCCATTGTCACCTGTACCTGACTCATCTGTGATGCGTTATGTTGGAGTAGTGGTCTTTACATGTGAGTGGCCTTTATGAATAAGCATACACCACCAACTGGAATGGTCCATACCACTGTTATGGCCCACATGTCTGGATCTGAGCTATATGATGTGGGCCATAACAGTGGTATGGACCACTCCAAGTGGTGGTGTATGCT
This sequence comes from Protopterus annectens, assembly GCF_019279795.1. Lineage (NCBI taxonomy): Eukaryota > Metazoa > Chordata > Ceratodontiformes > Protopteridae > Protopterus > Protopterus annectens. The sequence continues at coordinate 1,313,829,583 of NC_056737.1, read as the reverse complement.
TATTCATAAAGGCCACTCACATGTAAAGACCACTACTCCAACATAATGCATCACAGATGAGTCAGGTACAGGTGACAGTGGCAAATGCTGCATTCTAGGTTGTATCCTCATATACATCCACCACCTTGGTCCCAGACTACCAACACACATCCATATGTGGTATGAGATAGTATGGTACAGTAAACTAAACTTTAGAAAGGGCACAGTATACTCAAATCAAGGGGTGGCGTAAGCCAAACACAATCAGGCTAGGCTTATAAATGCCCCAGGCCAGATAGCATAGTATGAACCTATGAACCTATGAACCTATGGTGGTAGTGCAATTGTGCACTACATAGCCTTCAGCCAGGTGTTCCTCACTGCACAGATGTCAGTATTCCCCATTGTAGGTTCTACATTGAGCAAATGGATTACTAAAGCCACACATCTTGCACAGGTTAGCATAAGCATCCAAAGCAATTGTCATGTAGGTTTCAGGGTGTTACTTCTGTGTGTAGGACATTTGCCTTGGAATGTGGCTATATGGGTAAATGTGGCCTAGGCATTATCCACACACACGTGTAACATGGATGCATGCGCTCTGTGTTGAAGGCCCGTCATTCGGCCATGACAGCCCGTAATGACACACACTGGACAACCTCATAATAACAGCAGGACATTGGCTCATTGTTTTGGTCTAGCAGTTGCCACCTGTACCATGACATCACTGCATATGGCATTAATGTGCTTGGCAGCAAATGCCCCATGTAAGGTGACGGACATTGGCAAAACTTGTGTATATGACCAATGTGAGATATACTTAGGGTAGCAGTCCTGCTAATAATGACAACTATTAACACAGCCGGGAGAGGTCATCTTAACACCTGCACCTCAGTACCATTACACAAGGTGGCTCACACATAATGCTTGCACATGCCACTGTTACACGTATAATGTCACTGTCCACAACCTGTTATCAATGTATGCCTTTCAGGGCTGCAAGGTGTGTGACACATGCTGTAGGGAGCATCTGACTGTGCAACCCAGGTAATCTATTGTCTGTCACATCCACGCATGCATGAATGTGTATACGTAACATATATATGTCAGTACTTCATGTATATGTATGCATGTGTATCACACAGCACAGAC
>NC_056737.1:1313808452-1313823452 GCF_019279795.1 Protopterus annectens | reverse complement strand
CAGTGGTATGACAGACACTGTCTGGGGTTCTCAGTGACATGCCAATAATGGGCCACTGATCATAGCTGCAGTCACAAGTCTTCTACACTTTGTACAGATGTCATGCAGTATATATGCATGTGTTGTGCTCCCTCTGCAAATGTATACCATCTGTTGTGTTGGGTTGATGGTCATATCTATGCATGCTGTTGTAAGTAATCCTGAATGCTGTTGACTATTACTAAGCCATGTATGTGTTTAAACTGCAACACCATAGGCTGTATGGGTTTGGAGGTCCTGGCAGAACCTCCTGTCCCACTTCAGCTGGACATGGCACCGGGCACCAGCACATCTGGGGCTCAGCCTTGGACCTCCACCTCTGTTAGCTCTGCACCACATTCTGGTGGTACTGCCACTGAGGATGGGGCTTGTCCCCCCTGGGAGCAGGTCCAGACAGGAACATGTCTGCTGTCATACAGTCCCGGACGTGGTGCATAGGGGGTTCAATAAGGGGTTTTGAAGCCAGATATGCCAGCTCAAGGGCAGAGTGTCACATTTACAGGGTGAAGCACTGCCACCTTTGCAGCTGTTTTGGTGCAGTGGTGGCTGCCCATGGCTGGGGACCTCCGTCCCACTGTTTCCATCTGGGGGCTTATGGGCTTGTGAATGCCGAACACCCCTCCCCGTCCAAGGTGTATCCCCCCACATGGGTCATATACCGACCCTGTATGCTGTCTTGTCTGTCATCCTACCCTACCTATCCTCCATGAGCATACCTACCCTCCTTCCCCCACACCCCACTTTCACCCTACAGAAACAAAAGGCCAGTTGGTTCCTAGAACAACATTTGCCCCATACATAGCTGTCCATTTCACACACGTGTCCACTGGACACATGTAACCCTTTGAATATGCATCACTACATACTCCAGTTGTCCTCAACCCTATCTCTCAGGTGTACGATCCTAGTATGCACATGACTCTTAAATGTTCCAGGTACACATGATGCAGATGACCCCATTGTACACACAACAATACCGGTCCCTCTATGGTTACCCCATTTACTTTTATCATGATGATGATGTCGCACACAGCACCTTGCAAGAGTACTGTTCTCACATAATGATTGGACAGGAACTGTTGTGTTAATGTAAATAACATGCACAGAGTGATGTATATGGCCAATGTACAAATGTTTGCGTGTATGAATGACACATGTCTGTCTGAGGGTGTCGTGATATTACATAGGACAACACCACTACATAATACAGGCATTGCTGGTGTTTCCCTTTTCATTCCTTTGTAATGCTTTGTTGTCACATGGGATGTTCCTGATATATCTATATATATGTATGTATCTATATGCTGGACATAAACACTCACACATACATCTACATGATGGAATACATTTCCTATACTGTTGAATGACTGCGCTGAATGATAAGGTCCAATGTCTGTATATCTGCCATGGCTAAGTGGTAAATCACAATAGCTGTGTAGGCAGGGTCCTGGTTTTGAGCCTTGCAGAGGCCATTTATTTTGTTGCTGGGCAGAACAAGGCATTGAATACGGTGTGATTAAGGCACATTAACACAGTTGTGAGTGGGTGTGAGTGGGTTTGCATGGTGCTAAGCAATGCTAACTTCTGGTTACAGTTTCTTACACTCATTTAGCCTCTACATTGCTTTACCAGTGTAATTCTTGCATACTGGCGGCCAAACAGGCTTACACCCGCTTGCTCCCGCACTTGCAAATGCACTGCATTTGGTATTTGCATCTGACACTCACACTCCTGGGTGGGAGTGAGGACTACGATATTATCTTGTGATGCCTATTACATCGGATTACATGCCTACAGTATTGGGAATGGCTGCCCATTAGGCGACAGCATGCCGTTCGACTATACGGAATTCGCTGCCTGTCCAGAGTTTGATTCATATTATTGGTATGTTCCTCTTACAATCTGCATCCATCTGGCTAATACATGGGAACTGACACTCTTCAATACAAACAAGTAATTGGCTTTAGAACCCACATCCTTCAGCCGAGTCATGCTACTGCATACCTAATATTCTATCATCTTTCTAAGGTTGTCAGTGGAATATGTGCTTTCTGTCCCTATCAGACCTCTCATACGATTGGGGAAAAATACAAACTGAATCAGGGACACAGCATAACAACATCAGGGACACATTTAAATTATTGGTGCTACTAACCTGACACATTGACAGACTCAGAGCATATGAATTCATACACATTTTCTGAAGTAAATGATGTTTATAACTCTTAATTGTTGTCGTTATTCATTACATGTAATTCACCACCTTTCCTCCAAATGTCACTAGTTATAGGAGGGATTAAGTGGGACAGAGTTAGAAAGTGAGTCAAAATCAGGGACATCCCTGGAAATCGGAGACAGTTCAGAGGTATGGTCCCGATTTGATCCCCCAATGGTTTATGTCCTATCCAGTGGATGTGCTCTTAGGGGTTGAGAGGTATGGGTGTCAGCTATGCCCATTTCGTAATATTACTTACATCCCCGGGGCAGTCCTAATACAACTGCACCAGCCACCACCCGCATGTCTAGGCCCATATTTGCATACCCATAGTTCCCCCACCTGCCACTCCTCTACAACACTCATCCTTACTGTGGGTGCAGGTGAGGTATAAACACACCACTACACACTGCCCACTCTCCCCATGTCGGGACACATGTCATACGTTGTGTCGACCCATGGGTTATCAGGCTTGCACAACCTACTGGTCCATGTACATGTACAGCCTGGTTTGATAAGTCATTATCGGGACTGCCTCGGATCATTAATTTTTGGTGTCCCACAAGGGACATCAATGTCTATGTTTCAAGATTAGACATGGTAGGTCTCTCCCGCTGGTAGTATCCTGCTGGTGGTCTGGGAAGCAGTGGTGTGTTTACCTTTATTGTGTGTCTGTATGTCTCACCGGCCTAGTTGGGGGGGGGGGGGGTTGATGCTACGTGTTACACGTTTGTTTATTGGACCCCTCACCCCCATAAGCACGGCCTGTGAACATATGTTACTCGTAACTGCTGTATCAATCCTAGCTATATACATGTGTATATTTACAGTCACATATATATATATATATATATATATATATATATATATATATATATATATTTTTTTTTTTTTTTTTTACATTACTATATACGGATATATCTGTATATGTATGCATACATGTATATTTATATTTTGCTGACTATATATATATATATATATATATATATATATATATATATATATATATATATATATATATATATATATATCACAACATATGGGTCTATGGGTGTCTGCATATGTGTATATTTATATGTGGGTATGTATCTGTATTTTTCTCTGTTTGTACTACGGAGAGGGAGAGGCTTATCTCTATGTCGCTATGGGTAGATATACACATACATACCTCTACATATATACGTCTACACCTGGTTATTCCGTTCCTTGCCATATAGATTACACTTTGCTGCAGTGGGACTCATAGTGGGTGTGGCTGCTCGTTGGCTGATGCCTCTGCCCAATGAACACATTCGCTTACATCCCTAGGGCTGTCCATATAGGCCCACATCAGCGAACACATGCGCACCTAGACCCATATGTAGTTATCCATAGTTCCCCCACTCGCACCTCCTTAACAGCACCCATCCTTACTCTGGGTCCTGGTCTGTTCTGGACACACCACTACATGCTGCCCACTCTCCACTTTATGGGACCCATTTCATACAATTGTCTTGGCCCATGGGTCATCAGAGTTTCCCACCCTTGTATTCCGAGTATGTATACACCCCAGCCAGAATGGGCGGTCTATCACCTTCTTTTGGTCTTGGCAATTTTTGGGGTGTCCCACAAGGGACGCTCCAGTCTGTGTTCCAAGATTAAAATTCACAAGTGGACTGTGTACCCGCCCGGTTGTATCCTGCCTCTGGTCTGGGGAGCAGTGGACTCTTTACATTGGTTGTGTGTATGTTTCCCGTGTCCGGCTGGGGGTTGGAAGGTCATGTTACATGTTTCATGTTTCTTGCTTGGGCGCCTCACTTCCATTGGCATAGCCTGTGAACATATGTCATTCTTGTGTGCTGTTTCCTCTCAAAGCTGTATATCTGTGCATATCTACACACACACACACACACACACACACACACACACACACACATATATATATATATATATATATATATATATATATATATATATATATATACGTATATGTATATGTCTGCAACTATATATATATATATATATTTATATATATCTGTGTGTCTGTAAAGCAATACATACCCCGCACAAACGCACTTACACATGCTTACTGGTGTTTATATATGCTTGACATGCTTACTAGTGCCTTATTCATTATGACACTGACACTTCACTCCAGTTAACTTTTAATTGATATTTTGCAGGTTATACAGCTGACAGATGTCGCAATATGTTCATGTACAGATTACCGATGGTAAATGGTATGTGATACAGTGGGATTCGGTATGGGAATGTCTGTTCGTTAGACCTTTGCTCTAACCAATACACTATTGTTGTGCTGCTTCATTTGCATATATACCCATATACCCATGGCTCCTGGTTCCCCAAACACACACCCCAATGCCTCCCTAACACTGCAGTCATGCATTCTCCAGTTGGATTCGTGGTGTATCCACACCACTACACATTGGCCACTCCCTACTCCTATAGACCCATCCCATTGGTTGACTCACTCCACGTATCCTCAGAACTCCCAAACGTTTAGTCCACAAACATCGGTGATATGAGCAGCCAAAAGAATACTAATCGCAAATTTTGTTTATGTCAAGGTTAGACTCTATACGTCATTACATCCTTACTCCTGTTAACATGACACTACAATAAATTAACAAGTATGACTATGTGGTAACACACACATTACACATGAGAGCCTAATTATGTATGTGTTCGGCGTATTTCTTTTACAAATAGACCGGTTTAATAATTGGCGTTGCCATAGCAAGCAGATCACTGGAATGATTCCATATGTGGGAAAGTCCTCACATTTGATTATTTTCAGCACAGCACTGACTTTGGACATTGTACACATGTCTGTATTTTAGCGGTTTCATCCCATCCTGCTTCTGCACAACCTATTATTCTATCTACTGTCGAGGTTTGTAAGTGCACATTCATGTTATTTATGTCAGCAAATGGAATGAATGTGTTACAGAGAATGTGCTTCTACATATTGATGTCTGCATGTGTGTGTACGCATATATACTTATAACGAACTCGCTGACCTCCACGGGGTGGTCCAATTAGAACCAGCCCATCCAACCCTGGCACGCCTGGCTCCATAATTTCATACACATAGTTCCTCCACCCCACCTGTGTTCAAAATACACGCATACCATCCATTGTCCACTTGTTATCGCAGCCATGACACACCTCCACACATTGCCCTCTCCCGAGCGTTAGGGGCCCTACATGTATGTTGTCCCAACCCATGTATTCTCAGGCTCGCACACCATTTAGTCCTTGAACATACCTGCCCTTGCTTGTGTAATGGTCGGATGGCCAATCATCCTATCAATTTTTGGGTAGTCGAACCAGGGACTACCCTCTGTGTGTAAAGTAGACTTAGCAAATCAACAATGTTACTCCCACTGGTAATATCCTGCCTGTGTTGTGAGTAGCAGTGCTTTGCTCACTCCTGCCCAGCTGGATATGACATACTCTGACAACACTATATAATACTGGGGTTGCTGTTGATTCCCTTCTCATTCCTTTTGTAAGCTTTATTGTTACGTTGTTTGTTCTTCATAGATATCTATATATATATATATATATATATATATATATATATATATATATATATATATATGTGTGTGTGTGTGTGTGTGTGTGTGTGTGTGTGTGTGTGTGTGTGTGTGTGTGTGTGTGTATATTATATATCTGTATATACTTATATACATTTCCTATGCTGGGCACTGCTTACACCCGCGCAAGCGCACTCAGACTTGCTTACTGGTACTTATATATGTTTACTGCTGCTTATTTGTACTTACACCTGCTTACTAGTGCCTTATTCATTATGACAGTGCCACTTTGATTGAATGACATTTAGTTAAACATCTCATGCGATACTCTTATGTCGGTTTTACGGCAAAACAATATTCATTCCACATGAAAAATGATATGTGCTATTGTTGGGCTCAATCCGTGAATGCCTGTTTGTTAGGCGGATGCTCTAAACACTACACTATTGACACTCATGTTGATTCCGCATGTTTTTCTCTATTTAAATTAATATGATGTGTAAGCTATGCTCGACAGAGGGCAGTGATGCACAGACACTCTGCGCTTTGCTTACATCTTCAATATTGCAGCAATTCGAATGTATAATAGGGACACAGGGACAGGGAATCTAATTGTGAAAGTTCTAGGGACAGGGCTCTACATTCCACAATGTGCTTGTGTGTTTACTACTTTGAATTTATTTAATTGTTCGTGGACACTCTTGTATGCTTAGCATACATTTCGGTATCCACGGACACTGACTTACTGACTTACTATTAGTGGCGGGCTCTACTAGTAGGCATAGTAGGTTTTGCAAGTGTTGGGGCATGTTTACACCTCCGTAGAGCACTTGTACACGCCCCCTGTACTCGCACATGTTTCCTGTGCATGTTGAGGGTGCGGTGGCACGCCCTCATACATATTCATATGACACTGCTGCTCTATCTGTAGTGAGGATGCTTGGCGCAAAGCTAAAACCGTCCTTGCGCCGAGCTTCTTGAATCCCAGGGCCTGTGTCTTTGTTTTATTCTAGCTTGTTTAAGGTATTGTGTGACTTAAGCTTAATGTGGCAGTGATCTCTGCATTTATGAGTAATGTGTTGCAATGCAGAATGACAAAGCCTTAGGAATCATGCCTGCCTTCGGTTCCATTGCCATATGTATCATGCTGTTCAAACAGTGATTGTTTCAGTCAATCAATAAATATTACAAGAAATGAAATTATGTTTTATTGATGTGGTTATACTTCTGAACGAAGCATCCTAGTGCTGGAGAGAGCAGGTTTTAATGATAAACAATGTTTGTTTTTGCATTCTTTAGTCTTGTTCAATGATAATATATACTTTAAATTATGAATTGACATTTGTTTTTTATATACATATATATATATATATATATATATATATATATATATATATATATATATATATATATATATATATAGGTAGGTACTAGGCTATTGGCCCTAGGGCCTATACAAGCCTAGCCAAAAAGGTACCCTGGCTTTCGCCACTCAAGAAAATTATTTTCACATGCCCCTTTCGAGCAGAGACACAGAGGTGATCCCCGAGGTGAATTTCCTATTTCCCATGCACTCATCAAAATTTTTCTTGAAGTGCCAAAAAGTGCATTGTCATCCCCTTTGGTAAAAACTCTGTACCCATGAACTGCCACATAAATGGCAGTCTACTTAATGCTGAATGTGTGATAAGAGACCTTTGGATCCAGGTGGACAGTAGTCTCACCTTTGATAATCACATCGCCACAGTAGTCAGAAAATCCTTCTACGTGTCACACCTCATCATAAAAGATTTCTCATCCTGAAAAAAAGAAGTCATTGTTCCCCTCTACTCATCACTCATTAGACCTATTATAGAGTACAATGCCCCTTTTGGTGTGTACCTCACAAGACATCAACAACAACTGGAAAGGCCGCAGACATACCTCACAAAGAGGATTACCGGCCTCAAACAGATGCCCTACACAGACCATCTCAGACTGTTTCAAAGAAGTCAATCAGGTTTAGGAGACATGATCTGTCTTTTACAAACCTGAACTGGGTGGGGTCCAGAGTTTGGAGATTACCAATGTTTTTGTTTATAAGTTCCAGGATGATACATTCCATGGTCTTGCAGACCAGGCTCATTAGTCTAATGGGGTGGTAGTTCCTGGGGTCCATGGTGGCTCCGCCTTTCTGGAGTGGAATAACTGTCGCTGTGCACCATTCAGTGGGTACAAAGCCTGAGGTGAGACTATGATTGAACATAGGTGGGGTGCCAGTTCATTCTGTAGTTCATGTAGAACAAAGCCTGGGATGTTGTCAGGTCCCATGGATGCTGTGTTCTTGACTTTGGAGAGTATGGTTTTTACCTGTGCAGCCATGATTACAGGAACTTAACATTCTTCCACCCTTTAGGTGGTGGTGGGGGGTAAAGTTTGCACTGAACCTATCTGCCAGGATGTTGGCAATATCAATTGGTTCTGTATATTTAGTGCCATTGTGCTGTAACTCAGAGCAGATTTGAGTGTTGGCACTGAGATTCTTGACATAGCTATAGACTGCTTTGTGGTTGTCTTTAGAATCAGTGGCAATTTTGTTTTCATAACTAGCTTTGGATGATTTTATGAATGTCAGCTTCTTACTGAGGCTGACCAGGGAGTTCTTCCAGTCATGGGATTTTACTCTTTTTCACAACAGTTTCTTTCTCTTGTTGTAGATTTTGTTTATGGTAGGGGACCACCAGATTGGCTTCCTTTTTTTGGAGGATAGCATCTTGGTTCTGTTAGGGATAGCATGACCCATGCACTCGTGTAAGTGCTTATAAAGTGCATTTGTGTAGGATTCAGCATTCATACCTGTATTGTCTGTCTGCATGGGTGTCGTGAAGTTTGCCACTTCTGTCTTAAGAAGCATGAAGTTGGCTTTGGAGAAATTTTTTATGGTGGTTTCCCTAGTGGGGGGTGGGGACAGGATGTGGATATCTAGGCTGATTAGCTTGTGTTCAGATCGGACCAACGAGGAATTGACCTCTGGTGTGGAACACCGTTCGCCCATGTTGGTAATGACCAGGTCTAGGATATTGCCGCCCCTGGTGGGGATGTGGATAGGTTGATCTAAGGTTTTAGAATTTATGAATTCCAGAAAACGTTGAGCAAAAGTGTTGATACATGAGTAGTTTTCCCAGTTAATGGTGGGGTTGTTGAAATCACCCATTATTAGGGTGTTGGGTTGTACCCTAATATTTTCCAGTGTATCAAGAAATGAGGAGTGGGAATCCTGGGAAATGGTGGGGTATCTGTAGCAAGTTAAAATTTGGATTGCGGTCTTGCCCAGAGTTAGTTGCACTTGGATAATCTCGGATGCATTATGCTGAGCAACTAGCCTGGAGGTGTGGATATCCTTAATGAATATGGACACGCCTCCACCTTTAGTGTTTCGGTCCAGGATAGGTGGCCGAAAGGTGTGGTATGAATTATAGCCTGGTAATGCAGGAGTGCTCTCTGGAGCCATGAACTGGGTCTCTGTCACTGCGCAGATGTCAATGTTCTCCATTTTAAGGAGTACCTTGAGTGAATGCATTTTTGAGGTTTAGACTTATAGCACTGAGTAGCATTACCCTCAGATTTTGCTTGTTTGTACCTGTTACGCTGGTGAATTTGTCATTTGAACCTTGCCTAAAAAAGGTACTATAGAGGTGGCAAGAGCCTTAGCCAGTATCTGGAATCCCAAGGGTGACAGGTGCTGGCCATCTCTGGCAAAGCATCGTGGTCTGTCGATCATGTCATCTCAGGCAGACAGATACTGGTTACCCATAGAATGACACCAGAAGCTTAGCCAATTGTTGAAGTCAATCATTTTGTCCTTGTACCATGTTATCATTCTGGGTGATGGCAGGATGCTACTCAGGGCTTGGGTCATACCTGCCTGGGCTACAAGATCGGAGAACTCCTCCATGTCTCTTTTCATGTAGTCCAGGGAGGTACATCTCAGGTCATTCACACCAACATGGACAATGACAGAGTTATATTTGCACTTGCTGTGAAGTTACCTAAGTGCGTGCATTATGTGTTGGGTCCTAGCACCCGACAGGCAGATGACAGTAACTTTCTCCTTAGCATGGTGTTGGGTACGTTGTTATGCCTTATGGGCTGTGGTTAAGTGGCATGGATTATGTGTTATTTGGGTTGTGTTGGGGGGGTGGAGGTTGCATGCGTTTCTCTTTGGAAGTCTCTGTTGCTTGAGCAGATTTTTATTGAGAGCCTCCAATATTATAGGCGTGTGTTTTGTGCTGCTATGTGTGTGTTTTGGTGATGTAGGTTTTGAGGGACTATGTGATGAGTGTGGTGTGGTGCAAGTGTTTACCTTCTCCTCTTGACTGTCTAGTCCAGTCTTGGGTGAAGAGAGCTTTGCTTCCAGTTTGGCTATATAAGTGCATCTCTCACAGGTTGTAGTGTTGGGTGGTAGGAGGAAAGGGTTGTCTGTGTATATGAGGGAATTGCTGCATCGCCCCAAGATGCCCAGATTCATCAGGTAGACAGGAAAAACACCAGGAGCTGACCCTTAGACATGCCTGGATAGGTGCTTATTTATTATGTACTAAAAGCTGTTTTCCTCTAGACAAGTGAGGAAAGTTGAGTGCTGTAGTAATTTGTAGCTTATTTAGTGCTTACAATGAGTTCTGAATAAGTGCTGAGCTCAAAGAAACAGATTTGAGGGCCAAAACTAAAAAACTGGCTAGTTCTAAGGGAAAATTTTTAGTGCAGACTTTATGGTATGAGGAATAGTTTAACCCTAACTAACGGTGATGCATAAAGTGTATTTTTTTTTTATATAACAGTAGCAAATGAGCAAACTGATTTAAACAAATTAACCAATAAAAAACTAATATATATATATATATATATATATATATATATATATATATATATATATGGGTTCACTTTAAATAAACAAATGTTCAGAACATCGACGTTCTGATCATCGAGACCAGAACACGTTCTGATCATCGAGACCAGAACATCAATGTTCAGAACATCGAAGGGTTAAAGTGGAAGTGCCAGGTAAGTGAGATTGTGGAATGTTGGGTGTGTATGCAGGGCAGCAAGGTGAACTGCATGTTGTGTGTGTGCCATCTGAGTCTTGGAATTGCAGGTACGGAAATCTCCGCTTAGCTAACACATATAGCGGTAAATGGGAGATTTCCCTTACCCCACTGTAGTGCGATCTTGGTGTTGGAATATTAAAGTGGGGGGGGGGCTGTCACATGGGGGTTGCAGGGGGGGCACAGGCCCCCTGCATAACATAGTGTTTGTGTTTTTTTTTGTTGTTTTTATGGTTCATTTTGAATTTTTGATGCTCTGAACATCGATGATCTGGTCTCAATGATCAGAACGTCGATGTTCTGAACATTCGATGATTCAAAGTGAATCTATATATAACTTGTCTGATTGATACAGCTGGAACAGGGCTCAGTTCTGAGCTTTTTTCTGGTTAATTGGGTAACTTGTTTAAATAATTTTGTTCATTTTCTATGGTTTTATATATAATATATAAATATATAATATATATATAGATCTAATTGTTTTCCACCTTCTAAGCTAGTATAGTCCAGTTTTCAGGTTAGTGCTGAATTCAGGGCTGTGTTACAAATCTCTGTGTTTGCCCATACCTTACTTGGTTAGGAGGAAGTTTCTCTGTTCACCTGTGAGAGAGGGCAGCTTTGAACAGCCTATCTGTCCCTGGAGGAGTGGTTTCAGCCCAGAAATTAGTAGTTTATTGGCCATTTTTGAGATAATTTCGATCTCTTTCATTTCTCTGCTATAAAAACTGCATTTGCCTGGTTTTGTGTGTCGGGCAGCACTGGTTAGCTAGGGTATAACTATTCCTGATTCCACAAAGTCTCCTCTTCAATTTTTCCCTTGGAACTACACAGACTTTCAACTTAAGCACTCAAGCCATTTATTTCTCAGCCCAGCACTTGCTCAAAACTCATAGCAAGCACTTATAAACCCTAGCACTAGACCCCCCTATACTGTACACAAGGACAAGGCTCTCTATTTGACTTTACCAGCTATTCCATAAAACAGTTCACTGTACCTATCCAGGCATGTCCAAAGGGCAGTTTCAGGTGTAGTCAACAGTCCAACTGGTGAATATGGGCATTTTGAGGCAATGTTACAACTGTGTCATGTACACATACAACCCTCTCCTCCTGCCACCAAACACTAATACATGTGAGAGATGCAATTATACAGCTAAACTGGAGGCTAAGCTCTCTCAACCCAAGACTGGTTCATATAGTCAAGAGGAAAAGGGAAATACTGGCATCACACCACCAGTCTCACATAGACCCATTAAACCAGCACTGGCAAAAAACACACATAAATACACAAAAACATACTCGGAGGCTCTAAATAAAAGTCTTCAAAAGCAATAGAGACCTCCAAAGCAGACATCCAAGAAACCTCCACCCCCCCCAACACAAACCATGAAACACATACTTCACAAAACCAGCATGCCACACAATCACAGCCCTTAAGGCAAAATAACATACCCACCATACTAGTAATAGGTGACTCCATAGTCAGGCACACTGACGTCCCATTCAGTAGGCTGAATAAGGAGAAGGTTACTGTTAGCTACCTGTCGGGTGCCAGGATCCGCCACATAACACAAGCACTCAGGTCACTCCAGAACAAGTACAAATACGACTCTGTCATTGTCCATGTTGGTGTGAATGACCTGAGCCGTACCTCCCTGGACTACATGAAAAGAGACATGGAAGAGCTCTCTGATCACATAGCCCAGGCTGGTATGACCCTGACCCTGAGAAGCATCCTGCTCTCACCAAGAAAGATATAACGTTATAAAGAAAAAATTATCAATTTCAACAATTGGCTAAGTTTTTGGTGCCATTCAAAGGGGATCCAGTGTCTGTCCACCTGGGATGACATGCTCGACAAGCCATGCTGCTTTGCTATAGATGGCTTGCACCTGTCACATTTAGGCTTTCGAATACTGGCCAAGGCTCTTGCCAACCCCATAGTACCTTTTTAGGCAAGGCTCAAAAGACAAACCCACCACCATAAATAGCACAAGTAACAAAAATATGATAATGCTACTCAATGTCAGAAGTCTAAACCTCAAAATGCACGCACTTGAGGCACTCCTCAGTATGGAGAAAATCGATATATGTGCAGTAACAGAAACTTGGTTTAAGGCTCCAGAGAGCACCCCAGCACTACCAGGCTAAAACTCCTACCATACATTTCGACCACAGAACCCAGATCAAAATACAAAAGGTGAGGGAGTATCCATATTCCTCAAGGATACCCACATCTCCAGGTTAGTGGCACAGCACGATGCTTCAGATATCATCCACGTGCAACTAACAATGGGCAAAACTGCAATTCAAATTTTAGCTTGCTACAGATCACCCACCATGTCCCAGGAACCCGATTCCACATTTCTGGAAGCACTGGGAAACATAAAGGTCCTACCAAACACCCTAATATTGGGTGATTTCAAGTACCAAACATTAACTGGGAGAACTATTCAAGTACTAACTCCCTTGCCCAACATTTCCTAGAATTTATAAACTCAAATGCCCTGGATCAGCTGGTCAACACTCCCACCAGAGGTGACAACATATTGGACCTGATCATCACCAACATGGGCGACCAGTGTTCCACACCGGAGGTCAATCCCTTGCTGGTTAGATCTGACCATAAACAAATCACTTTGGATATCCACATTCCACCCCCACCCCAGGACAAGGAAACCACCGTGAAAAACATTTCAAAAGCAAACTTCACGTTACTTAAGACCAAAGTGGAAAGTTTCAAAACCCCCATGCTAAAGGATAATGCTGTCCAAGCTGCAAAATCCTTTACTAATGCAGTCTATGGGCACCTACAAGAATGCATGGATTGTGCTATCCCAAGCAAAACCAAGACTCACTCCTCCAAGAAAAGGAAACCAGTCTGGTGGACCCCTGCCATAAACAAGCTATATAATAGAAGGAGGAAACTAGTACAGAAGAGTAAAATCCCAAGAAGGGAAGACATCCCTGATCAGTATCAGCAAGAAACTACAATCCCTCATAAAATTGTCCAAGGCAAGCTTCGAAAGAAAAATTGCCAAGGACTCCAAAGATAACCATAAGGCATTCTTTAGCTATGTCAAGAATCTAAGTGGCAATGCTCAGATCTGCTCAGAGTTAATGCAGAATGGCACAAAATACACTGAACCAACTGATATTGCCAATATCCTGGCAGACAGGTTCAGTGCAAACTTCACCACCCTCTCACCCCAAAAGGGCCCATAACCATACCAGAAGATTGTAGAGCCCCTGAAATCACAGACACTAAGGTTAAAACAGCCCTCTCCAAAGCCAAAAACACAGCATCAATGGGACAGAACGGTGTCCCAGGCTGCATCCAACATGAGCTCAAAGACGAACTAACCCCTCACCTAAACACACTGTTCAAACTCAGCCTCTCCACAGGCTACATGCCCATAGAGTGGTGCACAGCAACAGTTGTTCTGCTCCACAAAGGTGGAGCCACAACAGACCCTGGGAACTATCGCCCTATAAGCCTGACTAGCTTGGTCTGCAAGGCTATGGAGCACATCATCATGGAACTCATTAACAGAGATATTGGAAACCTCCAAACACTGGACCCTACCCAGTTCGGCTTTGTTAAGGGCAGATCATGCCTCCTAAATCTGGTGGACTTCTTTGAAACAGTTACCAAGGCTATAGATGAGGGAAAGGTAATACACACAGCATACCTAGACCTCACAAAGGCCTTTGACACCATTCCCTATTCTGGCATTATAGACAAGCTCACCAGCCTGAACATAAACCCTTAAATCACAAGATGGGTTGCCAATTGTCTCACAGACAGAACCCGCATGGTGAGAGTTGCGGGGGCAATGTCTGACTCTAAACCGGTTACAAGTGGCGTTCCCCAGGGATCAGTCCTAGGATCCCTCCTGTTTGGCATATACTTCTCAGAGGTACAGGCAAGCACAGGAGGACTATGGCTGACCATGTTCACAGACGACTGCAAACTACGGGTTTTAATTGACTCTTCGGCTGACACAGACATCCTCCAAAAGTGTCTCATTGAGACAGATACCTGATGTCAATATCATGGTCTCAAGCTAAATGCCAAAAAGTGCATAGTCATCCCCTTTGGAAAAAACAAAGTACACACAAACTA